>NC_045732.1:54289395-54303983 GCF_009834535.1 Camelus ferus
CGTAGACCATGCTTCTCATTCATAAAAACAACTATATGCATCCCTGTTCTCCATGGAAATGGGAACTGATGAAAAGGATTTGGCAAAGTAGGGCCCAGGTGGTAGCAAAATTCTGTGCCAAGGACTGAAGGTGTGAAATAGTGACCAGATGTTGGAATAGATTTTGTAAAGAGAATCACAGGAAAAGAACTAAATCTGTTCTCAAATGGCTCCATTTAAAATAACACCCACACAAAGTTTTCCTTGTAGCAACTGGCAAGTTGCCTACTTAGCACAGAGCCTGGCACATAGTAGGCACCCAATAAATGGTTTTGATCGAATAGAATTATAAATTATGCACTAAAAAAGCCAGGCAAAATTTTCCAAGCTCTTTAATTACAGCTGTTAAAAGGATGTGAAGTTGTAGTTAAGTTCCTTGTATATTGAATCAACTACTTTGAAAAGTTATTTTACGTAGCTGAAGTTTTATTTTTTTCCTCCCATGATTTAAAGTCCTCAGTTATGTACAACTGTTTCCTTAAGGTTTAATGGGAAAAACCTATTTTAGACCCGCTGAGATTAGTGGGCAATGGAAGAACGAGGAAGGCAGCAAATCAAAGGTAGGAAGGAATTCAAGCTTCTTAGATTGGAAGAGAACTATCCCTCACCTTGTTAATAACTATAAAAGCTTATTCCTGCAAAAAAAACAATGTCTAAGAAAAAAAGGAGGAGGATACATTCATGGATTTTAAAGTCAAGAATTACTTCTCTAAACTCCCTTGATTCTATTCAATTTAATCTCCTTTCCCAATCAACAATATTCTAATTCTTTAATACACCCTGCTGCATAAAGCAAAAGATGTTGGGCTAATTAGCAGGCTTAAGTTAAGTCATAGGCTGGTTCTGGAGGAAAGCAGGGTCCAGAGGCTTAGAGGTCTGAAAGTTATTAAGAGGATCAAAAATGTGCAAGGTCAATTAGCTTGAATCTGACGGCAGCATCTATTTGTTTCCACTCAATTTTAACCTATTTGCTGGGTATAGTTGTACAGGTGTAGATCACAGCCAGAGGAAAAGTCTGTAGGTGAATTCTGCCCTAACCAAAAAATCAGTGAGAGAGATGGTATAACATGCCTCTCTTTTTACCTGGTCTCTTCTCTGAAAGGGAAAAGAGTATTCACTTAAAGGTCTTATCCTGTATCTTAGTGCCAGCCCTTGGGACCTATCTCTTTGATTAGCTTACTCTTTTTCTCTCCATCCCAAGTTTGCTGCCTTTTCCATCCTCCAGTTCCTCTTCTGCTGACTGTTTTAATGCTTCTCCCGTTTCTGCCCAACACCCCCACCCCACCCCTATTTTTTTGCCCTTTCCTCCCCTCCCTGGAATATGTTGGCCTCGCAAAGCTATTGCCATTCACTTTCTCTGAAGTCATTTTAAACCTGGATCTTTCAGGATGCCCTTGGCCCATAGTTCATTTCTAAACCCATAAATACCAAGTTGACAGGAAAGACTGGACAGAATCAAAATCATATCCAAATGTTGAGAAAATTTTTCCACATTCTCCTTTAGTATTTTTTCTAGTTTCTTAATGGTGTTTTTCTTTATTCTAATTGTGAATTATGGAGATTTGAAGGACATTTCTTCTTCTGTATTTTATCTACTATATGTTAAAAAATGTCTAGCATTAAGAATGTTCTAAGTAATAATAACAACATTGATTACTATAATTCAGTTGTATTGAGGAGGACTCGGGGATTCCTCAAAGAAACTCCTGATAAAGAAGCAGACTTGTGTAGAGGAAAGAGCACTGAGCTAGGTCTTGAGATCTCCATTCTAGTCCAAGATACATCATCTAATTCCTTTGTAACTTTGGGCAAGTTTCTTTCCTTCCCCCATGTAATGACAGCAACAATAATAATAATAATGTGTGTTATATATTTACTATGTGCCAAACAATTAAAGAAGCACTTTAGATGCCCTAGTCCATTTTAATCTTTACAACACCCCTACAGGATAGAAGTTAGTATAATTATCACTTTGTAGATTAAGTAACTGAAGCTCAGAGAAGTTGAGAAAATTGCCTAAAGTTACAGATAGCCTAAGGCTATGCAGGGTTTCAGAACTAAAATGCAAGCAGCTAATAAGTGTCAGAACCAGGATTCAACCAGGTACATCTGACTCCTGAGTTCACACTTTTAACTGGTAGGAAATGCTGCTTCTTTACAACATTTTATTGAGGCTTCGTTTCCACATTCATAAAAATAAAGGGGTTAGATTGATTTCTAAGGTGACTTTTTGCTCTAACAGGTTAAGAGTCTTATATCAAAGGAATACTGAGATCTCCAGGAGCAGCTAAAATAATAGACAAAAGCCCCAAACCCCAAGTCAGTTCTATCCCTCACATCACATGAAAGGCCATGTCATGCCAATGCTTTTTGTATTGATGCTGGGAAGACAAAGGAATGCTTCACATCAACAATGTTTTAAGTCATAGATCAAGGGAGAAAAGAGCCTAGTCTTTACATCAGGAAACTGAAAAACTGGGAGAAATGTGTGGATTTTCAGTTCAGATCTAGTAAATTTGCCTGGGAAGGGGAGAAATGAACATTCTTTTCCAAGAGTGGAAGAGACCAGCCCTGCAAAAATTGATAACCAGTAACAATGTAGCAAACGACCTCTGAATCTACAGAGAATTCAGCAGGAGGCCTGGCTTTCAAGGAGGGAAAGCCTTGGTATATTAATTTCAGTGTCATAAATAAAAAAATTATTACCAGGGAGTAATACTCCAGAAGAGAAATTCATGCCTTTGGTTGACATACCAAAAAGGCATGGAGCACTGGTGATGCCAAGAGTTATTCTGGGAGTTATTCTCCCTCTACATTCTCTTCCTTTAAGATCTTGCCCACTAACGTGGCTTCAACTATCATATCTACGTGGATGACTCTCAAATCTATATCTGCAGTCCTATCCTATCACACTAACTCCAAATCTGTATCACAGCTGCCTCCTGGACATTTCTACACCGACATTTAGACGCCACTTCAAACCCATCAAATGTCAGTTTTATCATCTTCTGTTCCATGCCAGCTCACAATAAAGTGAGAAAAATACTTTGACATTTATAAGGACAAGTACAAATATAAAGTATTATTATTTTTTCCTAGTCAATGTCAAGGACAACATTGTTTACCTAGGCATCTAGGCCCGGGACTTTGGAGTACTTCTCCAAATCCAGGCACTTAATACATTTAGTAGATTCTTCCCTTGCGAGATCTCTTGTATCTGTTCCTTCCTTTCCATTCTCAACATCATCATCTCTAGACTGATGAATTCTAAATCTTTATCTTTCATCTTATATAAGTGAATGAAAATATATAAAGCACTTGGCATACAGTGGTGATCAAACAGCATTAGGTGTACTTTTAAATACTAGACATACTCCACTTAGACGTACTTCTGGTACCTCAAACTAAACTTGTTCTGAACGGAATGAAGTTCTTCCTTAGGCCAGCTTTTCCTGACTTCCCAATATCAATTACTGACACCATAATCTACTTAATCAAGTAAAAAATCTGGGGGTGTGTTTTCTTTGAATTCCCCCCCTCTCGGTACCTACATGTAATTTCTCATTATGTCTTATCAATTGTCTCTGATATTTCTTTCAATATATCCCCTCTTTAATGTCCTCATAGGCACCAGCCTAAAGAAAGATCTTTTGAGTAAGAAGTACCTAGATCTAAATTTAGCTCAACAGCTTACTGTGAGATCTTGGGCAAATTATTTAACCTCCTTGAACCTCAGTTTCTTCCTCTGTGAAGTGGTGATGATATTACCTATGTCATGGAGTTGTTTTCTGGTTGTTTTAAATGAGATTCTGGTAAGTATAATCTTGTTAATAAAGTAACCTCAAAAATGCATTCCCTTTCCCTCCCTCACAATTAGATTAAAAATAGTTTATTTTCTGTATCTGTTCTAATTTTCATTATTTCCTTCTTTCTGCTGACTTTTGTTTTAGTGTGCCCCTCTTCCTCAAGTTCTTTAAAGTACAAAGTTAGGCAGTTGATTTGAGATCTTAATGTAGGCATTTATAGTTACAAACATCCCTCTGAACACTGCTTTTGTTGCAATCCGTAAATTTTGCTGTGTTGTTTTTTTTCTCTTTCATTAATCTCAAACTATTTTCTAATTTCTCTAGAATTTCTTCTTTAACCCAGTGGTTCTTTAAGAATGTTTTTGTTAATTTCCACGTATTTGTATATTTTCCAGTTTTCCTTTTGTTATTGGTTTCTAGCTGCAGCCCACTCTTAGGGGAGAGCATACTTTGTATGATTTCGATCTTTTTAAATTTGTAAGACTTCTGTTGTCGCCTAAGGGAAGATGTTCCATTTGCACTTGAGAAGAATGCACACTCTGTTGTTTTGGGTGGACTGTTCTGTAAATGTCTATTACCTTTAGTTTGACTATAGAGTTGTTTAAGTATGTTATTTCCTTATTAATCTTCTATATAAATATTCTATCCATTACTAAAAGTATGATATTGAAGTCTCCAGTTATATTTGTAGAACTATTTCTCCCTTGTAGTCTGTCAACTTTTACTTCATATATTTTGAATGTTATTATCTGTATAAATGTTTATCATTGTTATATTTTCTAGCTGTACTGAACCAAAGCTTTTATTAATGTATAATGTTCTTCTTTGTCTCTTGTAACTTTTCAGATTTACAGTCAAGCCTTTTTCTCTTATTATTTTAGCTACCACAGCTATCTTTTGGCTACTATTTGCATAGAATATCTTTTTCCATCCATCTACTTTGAACCTACTTGTGTCTTTGAGACTAAATTGAGCCCTTGTAAGCAGCACATAGTGGGATCGTGGCTTTTATCCATTCTGTCAATCTCCATCTCTTAATTGGCAAGTTTAATCCATTTACACTTAAAATGATTACTGATAATGAAGGACTTATTTCTGCCATTTTACTATTTTAATATATGTCTTATATCTTTTTCCTCCCTCAATTCTTCCAATACTATTTTTTGTCATTTTTTTTTAGTGTACCATTTTGATTTCCTCTTCACTTTCTTTTCTGCATGCTTTAGTTATGTTCTTAGTAGTTGCCATGGAGATTACAGTTAATATTCCAAATTTGTAACAAATTAGTTTGAATTGACACCAAACTAGCTTCAAGAACCATACATTAACTCTGCTTCCATCTAACTCTACCCCTCCCTTTATGTTATTGTCACAAATTAAATCTTTATACTTTGTGTGCTCATTATCATAGATTTATAATAATCATTTCATGCATTTTTTATAAATTATATAAGAAACAAAAAGAGGAGTTACAAACCAAAAATACAATGATACTAGCTTTTATTTTTACCTTTGTATCTACCTTTATCAGAGATCTTTATTTCTTCATATGGCTTTGAGTTATCACATAGTTTTCTTTCATTTCAGCCTGAAGAACTCCCTTTAGTAAGGGAGGAATACTAGCAACAATCTCCTTTAGCTTTTGTTTATCTGATAACGTTTTAATTTCTGCTTCATTTTTGAAGGATAGTTTTTCTGGGCTTAAAATTCTTGGTTGACATATGACCTAGCAATTTCACTCCTAAGATTATGTCTAAAAGAATTGAAATCAGGGACTTGAACAGATATCTGTATAGAGTTAAGGAAACAAATTGAGACCTAAAAACATCATTTAAGAACTAATACAAAGAGCAGGGAACTCAGTAAAATTGCTAAAAATAAAATGAAGGAAAATTCTGAGATAATCACAGTGAATGAAAAGAATAAAGAAAAATTAAACTAATTAGTTCCAAAATAATACAGATGGGATCAAAGATAATCTAGTAAGAATAATGCTGAAATAGAACAACTTCTATTCTACAATGAAACAGAGAAAGTATTAGAAGATATAACAGCAGAAAAATTTCCTGAAATAAATTTGCAAATCTAAAGACTATACTCTGTGTTCCAGGTAAATCTGATAGATACTGATCGAAATCAAGTCATATCTTGATTACATTATTAAACGTCAAGGATAAAGAAGGCAACCATGTAGTCATGGAAGGCAAGTGATGTACAAAGGGAAAAAAAAACTGTTAATATGGTTTTTCTCCAGAGATACAGCTAATGCCAGAAACAATGGAAAATATATAATGTTCTAAAAGAAAGTGTGATCCAAGAATACCAGCAAAGTTCTTAGATCAAGTGTAAATGCAACAGGCATATATTCTAAAACATGAGAGAACTCAGAATAAATAACAAGCATGAGAATTTTTTAGAGGGCAATAACAACTGAATAATGAAGTATTTCATTAAAAAAAAAAAAAACCCTACTGAATGTTGAATGGCTGGCCAACTGAAAAAGAGTGAAGAATCTAGAAAAAAGAATAGTAGTGAACAATTTATTCCATTTAATCATAGACCTAAGAATAAACTGAGGGGTTATTGTTACAGAATAGAATGTAAAAGTCACATAGTCTGATTAAGTTTTAAATTCCATGTACTCTGATTATATATATGCATACAATTCTATAAATTATATATTATATTATATATACCACAAAAATCAGAAAGTGGTGGAGGACAGTATAGGAAATATAAGAGTGCTATGTTCTTCATCTTTCAAAGCAGGAAATCAGTAGTTGTCTAAAACTGAAGCATAAAGCTTGATAATTCATGCCTCCAAAATTTTACTGTTTTTAATTCTGTATGTTCTTTTATATTGGCTGTTCATCAAACATTCCATGCATAGTCCCATTTATACAACTGATAACTATATGATTATGAGAGTTACCAATCTCCAATCTGAAAAACAAAGAAGATGCATTGGAAGACAGAAGTAAGACATGTCTTATTTCAAGTCATGGTCAGGTATTGATTAGTCATCTCCATTACTACAATATTCCTCAGAACTTGACAGCTTCACTAGAGCCTGAAAAGCAATAACTGAAACAGAAAATCTGACTTACTAGAGGCTTAGGTGCACTAAATCCACAAATGAAAGGCTTTAGTTGCACTGCCTCTTAATTAGGGAGGTAATTTGAGAACATCTTACTGCATGCAAGGGAGGAAAAACAGTGCCACTATTAGAAAACTACTGACAGTAGAATGATCAAGGAATATTTTATATAGGTTTAAAGGGCGAAATCCGGGGCAGAGGGAGAAACTAGATGGGGGTGGTGGTGATATGAGCAAAGGCTGTATATACGCAAACAAGCATATAGTTTTTGAAAACTGAAGTTTAATTGAATTCTTTTTAGTTCCAGGTGCACAACATAGGGATTTGGCATTTTTATACATTGAAAAATGATCACCTTGATAAGTCTAGTTACCATCTGTCACCATACAGTTATTACAACATTATTGACTATATTCCCTATGCTATACATTACATCCCTGTGACTTATTTATCTTATAACTGAAAGTTTGTACTTCTTAACCTCCTTCACCTATTTCACTCACCCCCCACCCCTGTCCTATGGCAATCACTAGTTTGTTCTCTGTATCTATGGGTCTGTTTCTGTTTTATTATGTTTGTTCATCTGTTTTGTTTTTTAGATTGCACATGTAAGTGAAATTATATGGCATCTGTCTTTCTATGTTTGACTTATTTCACATAGCATAATACTCTTTAGGCCCATCCAATTGTTACAATTGACAAGATTTCATTTTTAATGACTGAATAATATTCCATTGCATATATCCATTCATCTATTGATAGACACTTAGTTTGCTTCCATATCTTGCTATTGTTAGCAATGCTACAATGAACATAGAGGTGTATATATATTTTTGAATTAGTGTTTTTGCTTTCTTCACATAAATACCCAGAGGTGGAATTGCTGAGTCATATGGTAGTTCCATTTTTAATTTTTTCAGGTTCCTCCATACTGTTTTCCCTAGTGATTTTACCAATTTACATTCCCACCAACAGTGCACGAGGGTTCCCTTTTCTCCACACCCTCTCCAGCATTTATTATTTGTAGATTTTGATGATAGCCATTCTGACTAGTGTGAGATGATATCTCATGTGGTTTGATTTGCATTTTCCTGATTATTAGTGATGTTGAACATCTTTTCATGTGTCTGTTGGCCATCTGTATGTCTTCTTTGGAAAAATATCTATATTAAGTCAACTGTCCATTTTCTAATTGTATTGTTTGGGTTTTTTTGATATTGAGTTGTACATATTCTTTATATATTTTAGATATTAACCCCTTATCTGATACAGCATGAGCAAGTATCTTCTCCCATTCAGTTAGTTGCCTTTTTGTTTTGTTGATGGTGTCCTTCCCTGTGTGAAGGCATATCTTTACAGGGCAAATTTCTTCCCATTGGGAGTTTCAAGAGGAATGAAATATGAAACAAATCCTGGTTTTCCATTTACTAGCTCTATGACTTCATGTATATCACTTCCTCTCTGGAGGTCTATAGTTTTCTGTCTCTGGAGGTATTCTTGGTATTCATAAATTTCTAATACCCACAGGCCCACTCTTTCAGCTAGGCTGAATCTAGGACAAAGCTCCCTAATTGGTAACTACCAGATATCCATTTCCAGGCATAATTCTTGGCAAAAGTATGAAGTTGGCAAAACTTATCTCTGGAGCCCTTCCATCTTTCTAATTCTGTAGGCACTTCTAATTTTGTTTCTTGTTTCACTTCCACCCCTACTTCTTCCAACAGCTAATCTAAACTTCTTCAACATTTAGCTGATAATGGTTTAAATGCTGAAGGTGAAGCAGTGGAGAGGGATTAGGGAAGCATTTATGGAGAGGAGAGGTTAACATTTGAAGTGTGACTATTTGGGGCAAAGGGTAGATTTCTGGGAGAGAAAGGTTAGGTTGGAATCAGATTTTGGGGGGCTTTATACCTCAGGGTTAAGGCGTTTGAAATTAATTTGATAAACAGTGGGAGCCTTTGAAGAGTTTGTCCAGGGGGTGACATGAACAGGATGAAGCACAGTTCTCTAAAAAGCCTCAGTTAAAATGCAAATTATGTACCTTGGGAGGGTAATGTGTTAGTTCACTAGCACTTATTAACACCTTAGAGAGAGATTTATTATCAAGGTGCAAAGTGCCCTGAGGGACTGGGTCACAAGCACAAAACAGAGCAATATTGATTAGGAAGAAAAAAGGAGTATACGAGGTTCAGAGAACAAGTGGTACTTTTATTGTGAGGGTGCCCTGAACAGATGAAAAGCAACAGGAGAACAGCACTGGACCCGGGGTGGAAAGGCATAATGGCACTGTGAGTTGGGGTGCTAGGTTAGGTCCTGGTTCCAAGTATAATGATCTGGTAACAGCTTCTGGCCTCAAAACATGTCTTTTCTGCTAGATGGAAATCATACCATGTGAGATTCATTCTATAGCATCTGGAAAGGCATTTATTTTCAGATACCTTGAGCCCTCTAAGAAAATTCAAATATCCCTGGGTAACAAAAACCTAATGCACATGATTGGGCTCTAGTTACATCACTTCTCACAATCTCCCTTTTCACATCTGTAAAATGGGGATAATTCATGCTTTGCATTGCTCATGTATTTGAGGTGAGAGAATAAGAGAGTTAGATGAGATGGTAGATGTTATAGAATTTAAGGAATGGTGAATTTTTTTTTTATTATTTTCCTTTCACAAAGAGCTGGGCCTTTTCTCATATATACTTATTAAGACTGAATTGAAATGAATTGCTGTAATTTAATATATTTTCATAAGGATTATATAGAGCTAAAAATCTCTAACACTAACAAGAAAGACAAAAAGAAACCCTTCTTTAGGAAAAGTAGTCCATGAGCAATCTAACGTAGATACTGGAAGATATATGAAAGCTTGAAAGAAAGCAATTATTTACCTCTACTTTTGCTGTAGCCTCTGCAAGATTTATGGCTATTTTGTTGAAGTCCAAATTTGCTTCAGACTATCACCAGTTCCTAATTAAATGCAGTTTTAGAGTACTGCTCTATGGTATTCGACTTTTAAAAAGTGATCTAGTATAATTTGTTTATTGAAGCAATTCTTTTTGTGTTTAATTTTAATATAAGAAAGAAGCTAATTATTTTGCTCCAAATGCTTTATATCAGTGGTTATTGATTTCACATTGTCTGGACATATTTTTGCTGGAGCTCTTTGATCGTTCCAAGAATTTGCTTAAAATCAAAGTAGGAAGTGTTAAAATCTTTAAATGTAAAAATACCTTCTTCTGATCTTCAAGTCATAGTCTTATATGGCTTAGGTCCTGGTATTTCAAAGCACTCTGAGGTTCACTGTGGTGCAGTGGGTTTGAAATTCTTCAGCTCTTAATCTTTCTCCTGGTTTTCTGCCTCCTTAACCATATCCCAATCTGGCTGGGCAACCCCAGCACTAATCATTCTTCTAAATTGATACAGGTCAGAGAAAGGACATAGGTGTAAGGAGAAAAATAAGATTTGCCTATAGAAATCTCAGTTGTCAGAAGAGCAAATAATGAAATTTGAGTTAGCAGACCTGAGTTCTAGTCCAGGGCCAGATATTTACTACATTAGGCAAGTTACTTTCCCCTTCAGGATCATAGTTTCTCTATAAGTAAAATAGTATACTGAACTAGAAGTTATCTAAGGTCTCTTCCACCTCCATCAACTGAATTTCCATGCCCGAGAATATAGGATAAAATTCTGCCCATTAGCCTAGGTGAGTGATGTCAATAGACATGCATATGCTAATTATTTCATTGTTATGTGGCTCTTTTAGCAAAATATCATGGAAGACCATTTGTGTATGTACTCTCCTGGTTGTCAGCTTTAGATCCTGAACAAGGCCTTTCCAAGTACTTGGTACTGATATATCACATCACCCACACAACACCATCTCAAAAAAGTGTAACCTGGAGTCATTCTCGTTAGAATCACCCGGAATGCATGTTACAGGGTTCCATTCCAACCTACTGAATAAGAATATCCTGGGTAGGTGAGAACTGGAAATCTGCACATGATAATGCACATTGATAAATGTCCTCAGCTGATTCTAATGTACACTAAAGTTTGAGAATTATGGAATACAAGGTTAGAGTCATTCAAGAATATGTCAGATACAGAGAGAAGCAGAATCACTGTGCCTTGAAAACAGTGCTTGCTGGGGTGGGAAGAGTGTGGGTGAGGAGATAAGGCACTCAGGATAAGAAAAACAACCCCCTGCTTGTGGAATAGAACGTTAAAACAATTGAAGAACATAGCAGCCTTGAAGTTAAGCACAAGATTACATGAGAACAAATCATCAGAGGGGAAAAGTGGAATGCGAACATTTGACATATTAAAAAATCACTCACGTTAAAGAGATTACACTTGTAGAGAGTACAGGTAGTAACATCTTTAAGGTGTCTTGATTTTATTAGGGGGACTATGCAGTACTTTTCCCCAGAGACCAGGAATGTGGCTCTGGAGTTGTCAGAATTTTCCTTTTGGAAAGTGGGATGTCCCTGGAGGCTTTAAAAACCAAATCATCAGGGGCTTCTCCACACTCTGAGGTGCCAAGGCTGGCAGGAAAAATAATGGAAATGGACTACAGGAAAAGGAAAATGTGAGAATGAATATGGAAAATGACAGATGAGTCAGGGAAAGGAACTAATCAGAGTGAGAGAGACTTTATAGGAATAAAAAGAGAAGGCTAAGCCATGTAAAATATTGAATAGAGACTAGGATTGAACAAAACTGGGAAGGAGAAAGAATTCTAGGTAAACAGTTTTCTGAGTATAACTCTAATTCATCACATGAAATAAAAAAAATAGTTTGATTTTGTATCTAACCTGGAATAGGGTCCACTGAAGGTCTTGGGTCCCATACAAATTTCTCCTTGAAACTGAAAGCTGGTTTCAAGGTTGTTCCCGTCTTCAAACATCTTTAAGAACTGCCTTTTTAAGAGAAACATTCAAATCCCTTTGCACATGGTTGGTTATATATTAATTTGCCAGACAAATCCTTAGAGGTGGATAACACTGTTAGCCTGAGGTACAGTGATAGGCTTTATCTTGTGATTTGAGGTTAAAGAGTTCCCACTCAGAACCTTATTCTTCACTAGCCTGATCTGAAATTCCCAGGAAAGAGTCACTCCAGTTCATTAGCTTTGTCTCAATAGTCTCTGTTAAAATGCAAATATCATTGCCAGAAGAGGTAACATATTAACCAGTTCACACCATTAACATTTATTAGTTTCTCAAATTAGTTTTAGCAGGTTTTCTTGGAGCAAGGCCCTGAGGCAATTGGATAAGCCCCCAGAAGTTTAGATATTTTTGGTGGGAAGGTGGTCAGTAGGGCAGGATGGTACTGAGGAAAACCCTGAGAACAGTTTTTTTCTAATATTCCATTTAAGGTTGACCTAGGAAGAGGTGGCAAAGACTAGGAGAAACTGGAGGAGGAGGTATGAGATGGGTTCCTCAGAAGCCAGTATTCATGGACTGGATATCTAAAGTGGAGGAAAGTGTTAGAAAAAGGTACAGACACTAGAAAGCATTTTGGGATGGGAAGGTGGGGTGGAGGGAGAAGAGGCTCTGAAGACCAAACTCTTGATATGACCTCTCTGGAGCTCAGTTTTCTCATTTGTTAAGATAAGGGAGATGGACTAGATAATATCAAAACTCCTTCAGGGGCTAACAGTCTGGGATTTTTGCTTCACAATGTGATCTAGGACTTTCAGTTCCTGGTAAAGTTGAGTTCCTAGTGTACTTACTGTTAACAAGCACTCTGATTGGGAGTATGAGAAAAGTGAAAGACTTAAATAATAACTTGCTGGTTGATCTGTCTGCTGGTAAAAGTCCAATGAATCACACATTGGTTTTGTATTAGTGAAGGAACTGCATTCTCACAGGGTCAAATATCGACACACAGGGTTAATAACTAGAAAGAAAGTATAAAAAATTTTTGCAGTTTCAACTTTCTTGCAGAGAATGGGATTGATGAGAAGTGATGTCTCTCCCTGGGCAAGCAGTCAAGAAAAGAAAAGATTCACAACTTTTCAGTCTGTTGATGATTCACCAAGATCTATTGAGCCTAGAAGAAATGTTTTGGCCACTACATGAAAGTGTATCATAAGATCAATAACCTCATTCTCAGTAAACTATATATACATATACATATTAACAACTTGTAATGTGCAGTAAAACATTCTCAGCCGTTACAGTAACTTATTAGAAAAAGGATGTTTTTTCAACATTTATTGAAGCTTAAACAGAATGTCCTTCACTGAGTTCATGAGAAGTAAGCAGTTTTGTAACCTGCAATCCTCTGTTTCAACACAGAGGGCAAAGACCTATTGCCTACAGAGATGAGCTAATTAGTCTCATAGACTCTCAAATTTGGAAGGTTACCAGAGATCATTCAGCCAAACTGTCTCATTTTAAAGGTGAGAAGGTGACTTGGCTAGGGGACCACAGTGATCTGGAGGCAACACCTAGATGGAAAGCAAGCCTTCTGGCTGCCAACAGAGGCAATGTGCCATCATGGTTGCACTTTAAAGAATGTGGACTTTTAGAAATGTGGACTTTTAGAAATGCAGACATGGTTCTGAACACCACAAGTACTACTTCCTAGCTGTGTGACATCAAATTAGTTACTAAACCTCTCTAATTCTTGGTTTTCTCATCTGTAAAATGGAGGTTGAATATCTACCTTGTGGAGCTTTTGTGAGGATAATAAATATATAATCTCTAATTCACATGTCAAGAAACAGCATAACATAGTGGTTAAGGATGTGTATTCTGGAGCGAGATTGTCTTGGTTTAAATTATGACACCACCACTTAACCTACCTCTATATGCCTGTTTCCTCATTTGCAAAAAGGTCAATTAAAACAGTATTTACCTTATAGGTTTGCATATAAAAGTGTCTGTCACATAGTAACTCAATGTAGATGGTAGCTCTTATTACTACCATAATTGCCTCCACTTGCTCACCACCTCCTTAACTCCATTTACTGCTTCTGTCATGGTTGTTAAAGTAAACTACCAAGGATAGGGTCTGAATAATATCTACTTTCCCCACAGGCAGGCAGTGTGGCCTGGACTCAATATTGATAAAGTCTCAGGTTTCAGTAAATCCATTAAAGTCATCCATTACCATACAAACTCTCTGTCTCAGAAGGAGAACATTTAAGTCATTATCACTTTAGTTAGAATAATCAAACTAGCTCCCAAGATTTAAAAAGAACTTTGCTGTCAGAATCTGGGGAGTTTAGTAGGGGCTGAAGAACCCTACAAGCTTTGAAAATCAGGGATGAAAACCCAGGTAGAAATCCATAGGAAAATATGTTGGACACCTCCATGGGGGGAAGGGGTGGTTATAAAAGAAAGGGAGGGTATTAAGAAGGGTAGAGGAGTGGAGAGCAAATCCAGCCCTAGACAAAACTGGCTAGTCTGGAGTGTCACTTGCACCCCTTTCCCCAGTCAATTCTTGCTGCTTTTAATACCACCTTCCCTCTGGGCCTCTAGCAAACAAATACCCCCAAGGTATAGGTGTCTTAAAGAGTTGCTCTTCCCACGAGTACAACTGTGCCTTATTTAACAAATTGTCTTCTTAAAGTTTCTTTTTATAACAAAATTGACCTTGATACCACCTCAAGATAAATCAGAATATATGAAAATTG